>NW_026067927.1:1891567-1933087 GCF_014885135.2 Alexandromys fortis | reverse complement strand
GGGAGGAATACACCCACACACTGAGACAATGGGGATGTTCTATTGGGAACTCACCAAGGCCAGCTGGCCTGGGTCTGAAAAAGCCTGGGTTAAAACAGGTCTCGCTGAACATAGCGTACAAGGAGGACTACTGAGACCTCAAGAACAATGACAACGAGTTTTTGATTCTATTGGACCTATTGGTTTCGTGGGAGCCTAGGCAGTTTCGTGGATGCTCACCTTACTAGACCTGGATGGAGGTGGGTGGTCCTTGGACTTTCCACAGGGCAGAGAACCCTGATTGCTTTTTGGGCTGACGAGGGAGGGGGACTTGATTGGAGGAGGAGGAGGGAAATGGGAGGCGGCGATGGGGAAGAGACAGAAATCTTTAATAAATAAATAAATTAATTAAAAAAAAACAAATTAAAAAAAAATCCCCACAGCAGACCATAGCTAAAGCTCTAAGCATACAGAAGAAGGAGAGAATATGAAAAGCCACAAAAATAAATAAATAAATAAATAATTAAATAAATTTTAAAAATTAAAAAAAAAACCCTGCAAGTTACACACAAAGGAAAACTCATCAGAATAACAGCTTATTTCTCAATGGAAGAGGCTGGAGAAATGCGTTCATAGTCCTAAAAGACCAGATTAGACTAATATTAGCAAAACTACCTGCCATAATTGAAGAAGAAAGAGAAACGTTTCTATGATATAAGCAGTCTAAAAATTTATATTCAACAAATCAAACCTATAGAAAATATAGGAAGCAACATTTCAGGCTAGAGAGAGGAAGGAACATGGCAGAAAAGCTATGGAAAGAAATACAAATCCAAAATTATTAAGACACAAAGAACAACTGAGAACACCAACGACAGCACCAACAATCAGTAACATGCTAAATAAAATTAACAAGCACATTTTAATACCAACTTTAAATATCATTGACCTCAATTCTTCAATCAAAAAACACAGACTGACTAAATGGATCAAGAAACAAAACTCATTTATCTACTGCCTGCAAGAAACACATCTTAGCTTTAAGGATAGACACCACCTTTGAGTAAGAGGCTGGGCAAAGATAGTCCAACCAGATGGGACCAGAAAGCAAGCAGGTGTCACCATCCCGGTATGTGACAAAACAGACTTAAAACTAAATCAAATCAGGAGTGATAAAGAGGGACATTTCCTTCTCATCACAGGAATAGGAAGCCAAGAAGACATCACTAGTCTAAGCATGATTACTGAACTCTGGTGCATCCAATTTTATAAAAGAAATTTAAAGATGCAGATTAACATCAATCCATTAAGAGTAGGGATTTCAATATCCCACTTTCTCCAATAACTAGCTCATCTGAACACCAACACCACCAAATGAAACAAAAAGAAAACATAAGAATTAATTGGCATCAAACATCAAATGAACTTAGTAGATATCTGCAGAATATTCTAACCAAGCACCAAAGAAAATACATTCTGCACATTTTCTGAAATAAATCATATCTTGGGACACACTCAAAAATATCTTTACAAATTAAAAAAGATTGAAGTAACTCCTTGTAGTCTGACTATACTACAATAAAACTTAAAACTGAAACAAATCTCTAGAAAATGTCCAACCTCAATGAGATTAAATGACCAATTACTGAATGATAAATGGGTAAAAGAAAAAATCAAGAAATAAATAAAAAAAATTTCTTGTAACTAAATGAAAATAAAAACACGCAGAGCAAAACCTCTGGGACATAGTGAAAGCAGTCCAATCAGGGAAACAGTTCTAGGTGCTGACATTAAATCAGAAAGAGCCCAAATAAATGACCCAATGATGCAACACAATAACTGGAAAAAAAAACAGAACTTATAAAATCAAAACCCACTTGATGGCAAGAAATAATAAAATCCAGAGCAGAAACTAATGGAAAAAATCAACAAACAGTACAGTGAGTTTAACAACTGGTTCCTTGAGATGATAAACATTATTGATAGACACTTGGATCAACTAACCAAAAGAAAGAAAGGACTCAAATTAACAGAATCATAAATGGCTGTGGAAATGTTGCAACAGACATCAAAGAATTGTAGATTTTATTGGGGAATTCTTTAAAAACCTGTTCTCCATTAAGCTGGAGAACCTAAACGAAATGGATGAATTCTTAGATTAAGCCAAATGACCAAAATTAAACCAAGAAGTCAACAATCTAAATAGACCCATAACAAATGAAAAGATTAAAATAGTAAAGAGATCCTTCTTAAAAAAAAAAAAAAGAGGCACCAGGGCCAGATAGATTCATAGAATTCTACCAGATGTTCACAGATGATCTTCAGCCAATCCTTAAACATTTCAAAAAAGAAAAGAAAGAAAAAAGAGAAAAGAGAAGGAGGAACACTCCCAAACTCCTTCCACAAAGCCAGTGGCTTTCTTTTTCTGTTGTATTTTTTTAAAACTTGTTTGGGTATTGGAACAATACCTCAGAAAAAGTCTTAGACAAAATCCAACATGCCTTCATGATAAACATAGATTAAAAACGCTCAAGAAAATACTTGCAAAAAGAATACAAACATGCATCTAAAAGATTATCCAGCATGGCCGAGTTGTCTTTATCTTTAAAATTCAGGCATGGGTCCACATACACAAGTCAATAAATGTAATAAACCACATAAATGGAATTAAAAACAAAAATCATATGATCATCTCAATAGATAGAGAAAAAAAAGGCTTTGACAAAACTCAACATATCTTCATCATAAAAGTCCTAGAGAATGTAGGGCTAAAGGGAACATACTTCAACATAATAAAGATAATGAGAAAACCACAGACATCATCATCCTAAATGGAGTAAAGCTTAAAGCAATCTCACCAAAGTCAGGAATGAACAAGAGTATCCACTATCCATCCCTTTTCAATATTGTGCTCAAAGCACTGGCTGTAGCAATAAGGAAATTAAAGGGATTCAAATAGGAAAGGAAATCAAACTACCTTTATTTGTAGATGACATAATACTCTACATTTGGGATCCCAAAAATTCCACCAGAAAACTTCTAGAAATTATAAACAAATACAGCAGTGTGGCAGGGTACAGCATCAACTTGCACAGATCAATAGCTTTTCTGTACATCAAAGACAAACAGAGAAAAATCATGGCTTCATTCAGATTCAAAAAGCCGCAAAGAAAAGAAAACATCTAGAAATAAACCTAACCACAGAAGTGAAAGACCTCTACAATGAAAATCTTAAACCCTGAAGGAAAAGACAGAGCAGGAAACTCGTAAATAGGAGACAGCCCATCCTCATGGATTGGCAGTAATAATATTGTGAAAATGACCCTTTTACCAAAAGCTACTTACACTGCAATCACAGTCAAAATTCCCATCTCATTCTTCACAGACATAGAAAAAGTATCCTAAAATTTGTATGTAATCACAAAAGTCACTGAACAATCCAAAACAAAATTTACAGTGCTGGAGGGAATTACCATTCCTGATCGTAAGAGGTCTTACAGAGCCACGGTACTAACAACATGCTATTGGTACAAAAACAGACGTGTAGATCAATGGAACAAAATTGAAGACCTAAACATAAGTACATACAATCTCAGGCATTTCCTGTTGGACAAACATGACAAATACATAAGCTGGAGAAACAAAAGCATCTTCAACAAATAGAGTTGGAAAAACTGGGTGTCAACACATGGAAGAATGAAATTAGACCCATATGTGTCAGCTCGCACAAAACCTAACTCCAAACAGATCAAAGACTTGAACACGAACCTGAAACACTGAAACTGCCAGAAACAACAACAACAGTGATATCCTACATGATCTAGGTGTTGGGAAGGACTCTCTGACTAGGATTCCATTTTACTAAGAATTAGGCTGACGACTGACAAATGGAATGTCATAAAACTAAAAAGCTTCTGCACAGATAAGGAAACAATCAACTGGATGAAGAAAAAATCCATAGAATGGGAGAGATTCTTTTCCAGCTATACACTTGACAGTGATAATATCCAGAATATATAAAGAATTAAAAAAAACCAACTAAGGATCAAAATAACAAATGACTCATTAAAAAAACAGGCTTGTATCTTAAACAGAGTTCTCAAAGGAAGAGAGAATCATGGCTATAAAATATCTCCAAGTGTTTATCATCCTTGGAAATTAGGAAAATCCAAATCAAAACAACATTGGGTTTTATCTTGCCCCAGTCAGAATGACAATGATCACCAAGACACCACAGCAATAACTGGAGGAGGAGTGAGGAAAAGAGAACCCTCCATTCACTGTTGGTGAAGTTGTGAATTGGTCCTGACACTCTGGATATCAATGTGAGAATCCTAAAAAAAGCTAAAAATAAACCTATCATATGACCCAGCTATACCACCCTGTGGCATTTGCCCTAAAGACTCGGCACTCTGTTCCATAGGTGCTTGCTCAGCCATGCTCATTGCTGCTCTAGGCACAATGGCTAGAAAACGGAGTCAACCTAAGCGTCCTTCATTGATGAACAGATAATAAAAATGTGGTAATATACACTGTGTAACACTATTCATTGTTGAAGGAAAATGAAATCATAAGATTTGCATGTAAATGGAAATAGACAAGATCATATTGAGTGGAGTAATGCTAACCCAGAAAGACAAATAATGCATGTTCTCTCATCTCATCTGAGGATCCTAGCTTCAAATTTTAAGATGTCCATACAGATCCTGTAGTAACTGCAGAAAGGTGAAAAATATAAAGAGACCCTTGCCAGGGTCAGGGAATTGGAGTGAGGAGCAATAGAGAGAGCAGTAGCAGGTCACAGGAGCTTTGAATGTAAAAATGGGAAAAGGAGGACTTAATTGAGGGGGCAAACACAGAAGGAGGGGGGAGAATAAATTAACAGTACAGTTGTTGAAAAAAGTCCCAAGGAATCATACCCTAAACTACTTACCTAAAACTCTTATAATGCACATAAGTCTATGTATAAATATACATATATAGTTTAAATGAAAATTTCTAATCTGGACTTACAATACCCCTTCAAAGAGTCAAAGACCACCTAACAAAGACCCTAACTCTAAACATGAGAAGCCATCTTTTGAATTGTCGGCCAGGGTTGTCCCAGAGACTTTCAAAACATATAGGCTATTACAATGGTGTTAGGACGACTAGGAGGCAGGGAAGGGCTTGTTTTACAACAAACCTTTGAAGCCATCCGTGAATGGATGCATCCAAGATGCCATAGCCGCCAGGATCAATTCACCTCACAAACACTAGACTACTCAACAGTGCTGCAAGGTGATCATGCCTCCAACAAGGACCTTTCGGGAGATATTTCAAATCAAAACTCTAACTGGTTCTTAGATGCTTCACCTCCTGATGGCAACATTGGTCTCCCTGGGGGAGTCCCTATCACTTTCCATCCATTGCTCTTTCATTTTCTCCAAATTACCTACCAAATGAGCATCTTCATTTTTATGTATTTGCTTACATATGTCTGTACCCTTGCCTCTGAAGGTGAATCTAGATAAAGAAATGAGGGCCATGAAGATCCCAAGTTGATCAGGACTTGCTCTGAGCCCCCCAAGCCAGGAATCCTGGAACGGTGCACCGTGCAGACAGAGGCTGGAGCCAGGCATCCTGCTCCAATCTGCTTGTGACAAATGGCAAGGATTCCTATGGTCTGCGATTAGTATGGTAAAGGCTCTCTGATTTAGTCAGCAGAGCAGGCCCGACAGGTGTCAGCTTGGAAGCGGTTTGTCAGCATTAGGAGTCACGGAGCGACAGCAGAGGGAGTCACTGTAAAAAACTTAGAAACAATAAAACTGCATCCGCTTCAAAATACTCCTTAACTCTGCCGCCTCCTCACCCTGCTTTCCGTTAATCCGGTGTGCTTGTTGATGGTGTAGGATTTTCGATTTCACGGGACAATCTCTTCCAGTGGGGCTACCTCAAAGCCCCTCTCTCGCCACTGGAGGGGGCACTGTAAGTTCCCAGCTCCTTGGTGAGAGGCTCAGGGTTTTGCCCACCTTCCCTCTCCAAGGTTACACTCCTGTCTTACTAGCCAGTGGAAGTCATTCCCAGCCCCACTTTGTGGATAAAGAGATAGAGCCACTGAGATGTTAGGATTGTCCAAGGTGGCCCACAGTGGATGGCCTCTGTGTCTGCCTCCTATCCGTGACCACTGGAACTTAGGCTTCCATCCAGGGCCTTTGAGTTTTAGGCATCTCTCTCCACGGAAGTTGTCTACAGCCGTGTCAGTTGTCCAGTTCAAGGGCCATGTGAGGGGTCCCTAATTGTAGCAGACACTGAGAAAGACTCCCAGGGAATTCAGAAGACTGGTCAAAGGAGGACCGAAAGGGAGTTGAACCAATGAGAAGCGGGAAGGGGCCGAATGGATGAGGGATGGGGACTTCTGTAGATTCGGAGAGTAAGCATTTTACCAAACACCTTACAAGGTCCCAAATACCTCAAGTTTCTTCATAGGCAATCCTAGTTAGTTAGCCGTTGTGGTTTACAGAGACTTCACTTTCTTTATACCCTGAGCTCCATTATAGATCAATAATTGTGATTGAGCAGAAATTGACTGTGGAGTCAGACTACAGAATTCAAGGATTTTTGTCCATCTGTAGTGGGGATCAATCTGGGTCATCTTTACCAGGTGCCCTTTCCCATCCCAACTGGCCAAGAGGGAATCAGATTAGCCAAGGCCATGGTCACACACACACTACACCTTTCCTCATTTTTGCACGCTAGGGGACCGTTTGCAAACCACATTCCCTTTTGGGACTGTATAGTTAGAATCACAGTAATAATTACACCCTTGTCCTCCACATTTGGACTCATATGATAATAAACGAGTTCTCAGTGCTCTCTCTTCCTTTGTTTTCCTTTTGCAGCCCACTCAACATGACACTCACCCCAACAAATCTTCTAGGGTTGCTGGAGCCTAGCACAGATGTCAGTCATATGCACCATGATTTCACCAATAAAATGGGGATAACAATGGTTCCATGTCTTATGATTACCACACACACACACACACACACACACACACACACACACATACACTGAAGTGCCTGTATCTGTTACATTAATTGTATCTATTACTTGAGATCATGGTGTTGTGTCTGGCAGGTGGGCTGGGCTTGGGTGGGTAGTTCTGCTTCGTGCGTCTCTCATTCTTTTTCTGGGATCAGTGAAGTAGGCTGGTAATGAACTCCTCACCATGATGGCAGGCATAGAGAAGACAAGGAAGTGGAAACCCATGTGGGAGTCAAGGCCAACTGGACACAAGGTCGACTTCTTCTATTGCCCAAACAAATCATGCCAGGATGGAGAACTATGTGCCGTGCCTATCGAGAAGAACTCCACTGGAGAAGGCTCAGTGGAGAGGGTGCAGACTTGGAGCCATCCATCCCATTGATGTATCACATTGATTAGCATTGTGATGATTGATATTGCCTAAGCTCTCTGAACCTGAATCTTCTGAGCTGGCCTGGGACAGTCTCCGCCTTCAACATGTCCACACGCGGTGATTCTGGAGTAGCAGGCTCCTTTAGGGCATCCTGATCTCATTTACGATCAGCAGCTCCCAAGAACCTGGGACTCTGAGGAAACCAGTTGCTGTTCTGGGCTATGGTCCTGGAGATTCTTCTGGGCACAGCCCTAGATGCTGGGCTCTGGTAAGGAAGTTCTGGTGATGGGAAAGGCAGAGAGCACCTTCTAGTGAAACACATGCTTTATTTTCAGTCTGGAAGAATGGTCCAGAAAGGAACGTGGCGTGACATAGTTCACCCAGAAGGACAGTCCTACCTGAGGCTGGAATGCAGGTGATTTGGCTCCCTCCTCCCACCCGGCCAGTGGTTTTCAAAAGCTTCCTGTCCTTCCCTGAGGTCACCACAAAGCCCTCTGAGGATACAAACACAGTGTCTTGGGAAAGTCATATTTCACCCCTCAAACCTCTATAGTAATAATACCCCTGACCTGGTTGCTGTTTTGGGCAGAGCTGTCAGCTCCCCAAGGCCTCTTGTATGAGGCCACACCTTCTGCAGGGGGCACAGGGCCTGGTCATTTTGCCTTTGGGGTCACTTTTCACTCTGGAACTTCTGGCAGACTTGACCGTGTAGCTTCTGCTCCGTCTCAGGACATCCTGATGCTTCTAGCCAAGAGCCACATGCACTGATCCTTAAATGGTCCACAGCTTGGTGGTAAAGGCTTGTCTAGTGTCTTAGGGTCTCTATTGCTGGGAAGAGACACCAAGACCACAGCTACACTTCTAAAGAAAAGCATCTACTCGGGGCTGTCTTATAGTTCAGAGGTTTAGTCCATTACCATGGTGGGAAGTACGGTGGCATGCAGGCAGACATGGTGAGGTAGCCAAGAGTTCTACATCCAGATTGGCAGACAACAGGAAAAGACAGTGATACTGAGCCTGGCTTGGCCACCGGAGGCCTCAGAGCCTGCTCCCAGTGGAACACTTCCTCTAACAAGACCACACCTCCTACTAGTGGCAACTCCCTGTGAGCCTACGGGGGGACCATTTCCTTTTAAACCACCACACCTAGCACGTACAAGGTCACACAGGTTTCATCCCCAGAAACACACAAAACATGACTTTGATAAGCCACCATCGTAGTACACACCTTTAATCCCAGCACTTGGGGGACAGAGGTAGGAGGATTGCAAGATTAAAGTCACCAAGGGCCTAGGACACTAGATCCCAACAAGAACTAAACACCACCAAAATATCCCCCTGGACCCCAAAGTCCTCAGCTCTGTCCCTTTAGAAAAATTGAAAAGATCCAAAGCTATAGCTGTGGTGTGGAAGGGGAGGGCGTAGTGTGATAATGGACTTCTCTAAGGAGAGAAGCAGTCGCAAGGGGGAAACTGAGGCATATATCACACAAAGTGCATGCTTTTAGGAGAAGCCTTGGCTGACAGAACACAGGAGACACCTCCACATTTAAATCACCCTTCTCTATTGATCAAGGTAAATACTTTACTGATGGTGTTAATCAATACCCCCATAAATTCCCCACATGTGGCGGCTTTACTGTGTATTTAATGTTTCTGTCTTTAATTGAGTTACATCCCCTTCAACCCAAAATGATAAACTGAAAGGCAGAAATCATCCCGGCTCTGACAAAAGTGGGGGGTCCAGTTTTTTTTCTTTGTTCCACTCAAAGAACTAAACCCGGTGAGCATTCGGCAAAGCTGACTGGGTCGCCAGCCGTCGGCGTCAGAGCATTGACCCGTCCCCCAGTTTTCTCACCCAGAGGCCAGCAAACCAGTTGCAGTGCCCAGGAGAGGCAACGGCTAGCACAGCTTCCCCAGAACCTTCTCATAAATGCCTCAGAATAGATATCTACACTGCCACCTTCCAGAATCTTCTACCGTGCTCACAGGCGTGGTCGCGATGGATGAGGAACCTGTTTATTCTTCCACTGCCTTCTCTCTGCCTTGCCACCACCTGATTGATTTGCCCACTTAGTCAGCCTGGTGTAAATATCCACCTGTCAATCATTCCATTATGTTAAGTGGCCAGCCAGCCCTGAAGGGTGATTTACACTCTCCAGTGGAGGCTGTCCCCTCCAGGAAGGGGTGCTGCGATGCGAGCCGTAGAGCAGGGTCCTGTTGGCTCTACGCTCAGGACCTACGCTTTGGACCTCATCACCAGGGAAGCCCGCAAGGTGGGCACATTCTCAGATGCCTGACCACCCCTTCCCTGCTGAATAGCTAGTAACCTTTTGGAGATCTCAGCTTCTAACAGAACCATTTTTTTTTCTCTCATGGAGAAGAGTTGACAGCTGCAGTCTGCCATCGGAGGCCGCCTTGCTTGCCAGGGGACATTTGGTTGTTCAGGAGATGTTCTCCGAGCACCTCATAGGCAGAAGCTAGGAAAGCTGCCAGGCTTTCTAAGCTGCATCGACAGGAGCACTGTCCAGTCACACCCCTGTTGGGAAACCCAGAGCCCAGGATGGAGAGCAGGTCGGAGGAGTGCCCACAGGCACACGCAGCCGAGCTGCAGGCTGCTTTCGGAAAAGGACAAACGTGACTGCGGATTCATGCATGGAGACGCTGGTCAGAATCTGCACTTTATTGATTTATTTTATTTAAATAACTTTTTTCATTTATTTGAACATGCCAACCAGTTTCCCCTCCCTCCTCTCTTTTTGTCCCCCCCTTTTTATTTACCCCTCTTCTCTTCTGCTCCATCTCCATCTCCATTCAGAAAGGGGGTTTGCACAAAACCAGGACTTAGCTCCTCCCCTTATGTCGAGGCAGGGTCATGTAATCCAACATAAGGAACAGGTTACCAAAAGCCAGCTAAGCTCCAGAGAGAGGTCCTGCTCTTACCATTAGAAGCCTTACTAAGAGACCAAACTACATGATTGTCTTGTCTCTCTCTCTCTCTCTCTCTCTCTCTCTCTCTCTCTCTCTCTCTCTCTCTCTCTCTCTCTCTCACACACACACACACACACACACACACGGCCTAGGTTGGTCCCATTCAGGCTCTCTGACTGTTCAGAGTCCATGAGCTCCCGTGAGCTCAGATCAGCTGTCTCTAAGGGTTCTCCCATCATGACCCCACTGCTAGCCGGTACAATCCCTCCTCCCTTTCTTCTGCAAGACTCTTGGAGCTCAGTGTAGCGCTGGTCTGTGGTTCTCTGCCTCTGCTTCCATCAGTTACTGGATAGAGTAGCTCTGGTGGCCATTAAGGAGGTCACCAATCTGCTTACAGTAGATGGCCAGTAGAATCTGCACTTTATAGAGATGGGTCCGAAGGCTCAAAATGCATGTGAACTTGTTCCTGTTTAGTGGCAGATAGAGAAGGCTATTCGTGTCTCTTTAATAGTATTTGGTGGCCCCTTTCAACACCGAATAGGACAGCATTGTAAGTGATTCGCTGGTACTAACTCTCAAGAGTGCCCGAGGAGCACCTAGCTCCACCAGAGACAGTGTTGTGATCGACTTGTGATGTCTGCCATAGGCACAGAAAAGCAAGTGAGGTCTTCAGTGGTGCGTCCTTCATCATTTTCTTATCCCAAATCATTCATAGACATATTTAGAAGTATTTAAAAAATATTTAGACTCTTGTTAACAAAAGAATTAATTTTAATATTCTCATTGCTTAAAAATTGATTTTCTAAAAGTTGAGCAGTGCACCTCTGTTAGGGAAAATCGGGTGCAGAGGAGAAAATCAAATTCCCTGGAGTCCAGAGATGGTCACAGGGTTTCGATGGATCATTATTCAAACTACAACTCTGGGGCTGAGGTATTCTTCCCCTGTGTTAGCCTGAAATGACATTTATGATGAATCCAGACGTTTCAAATGAACATCAACCATGCTGTTATGGACTTTCACAAACATCTGCTTGGAGCTGAATGGCATGGCACCCTGGGTGAGCTGGCATTCTTCTCCCAGAGTCAGAGCTGGAGCACCAAGGCTCTGTGGAGTTTCTTGCCTGTTTTCAGGTTTGGGCTACTATTGCCCAACATACAGTCTGCATATATTCTTTTTCTTTCAAATGGGTGATTATTTCCCTTGAATTAGTTTTTATAAATAAAATGACGACTGGCTTCAAAGTTGTGAGAATTATAAACTCCTTAGAAATACTGTTAGATTTCCTTCAGAAAAAAATAGCAAGATAAAATTTCTGTATAAAGAAAATCAGTTTCTAAGAATTTGCATAGAGTAACAATTTTAGCTCAGAGGTTAAGAGCACACACTACTCTTGCAGAGGCCCAGAGTGTGGTTCCCAGCACCCGTGTCAGGTGGCTCACAACTTCCTGTAACTCCAGGTCCAAAAAAAAAAAAATCAGTATGCCGTTTTCTGGCTCCATGGGCACCTACACACATATGGTACACACACACACATACACACACACACACACACACACGGAGTTTAATGTAGAGAAAAGAAAACAATCCATTAGTTTCAGGCACCAGAGAGGTGATTATTATTAATAGTGGGTCTATTCTCAAAGAGAACCTGAGTTCAACATTCTCATTCACATTAGCATAGCGAGCATGCTTTCCCCGTGGGGTTTCTGTTTGTTTTTGTCACCTTGCTTTGCTTTTTCTTTCTGACGTGAGCCATGAGATAGAGCACTCTGTTATGGAATATGATTTGCGTGTGGCCTAGCTACTCTTTTTCCTTTATTTTGTATGCATTTGTAATAACAAATGCTTTATCTAGTGTCTGATGGTGCAGTAAGGCTTGCCTACAGAGTTCTGTAATATTATCTGCCCTGCTTGGTGGTCTGGAGTCTTCTGGGAAGCTCTGTTCTATGAAGTATGAGCAGACATAAAGTGGGGCTTTGGGGTCAGCAACGTTTATTTCCCAGGAGGAAACCAGCCGGACTCTACTCTCTTTCACTTCTAACTCCACGAGCCTGGACAGGAAGTGAAGCAGAAGCCCTGAAATAGCCATGCAGCAGTCACAAGATTAGAAACATTGTTGCTTATAAGATTTATACTTTATACTTGAGATGTTTGTTACTCAGCAGAACTAAATTTGTGCTGACTGAGACAAAACTTAACGTTTTAATTGAACACACGGTCAGGTAATTAGTCCGTGTTGCTTCTCTCCACCCTTAAAAACAGTCTCAATGACTTTTCTTGTGTCTTCGTCAAGAAAAACTCCGAAGTCACTGAAGCAAGCGTTAGTTCTCCGTGCACTCATACATGAATCATGATTTGGTTTGAACTATAGGAGACATACCATGGAATTCAAAAATGGCTGGGATACACTTAGGATTCTGTCTTCCCACCTAGAAGCTGGTCATCGTATTCATCTCATTAACTGGTTAGGTTTCTGTGTTGCAAACTTTTCTTTCTGCACATTTGCTCTGGATTCAACTTATTTTGCTTCACTAGCTTAGTATTAACCAGTTTTTAGTTTATTGTTTGGGATTCACCCCCCCCCCCAGTCTTTAGTTTTTTTTTTCCCACGTGGGTGCGCTTTAATGGGGAGGGGTAGCACAATAAGTGACAGGTGTGCAAGACACGAGAGGGTGAGGGGGGAGGGGGAGAGAGAGAGAAAGAGAGAGAGAGAGAGAGAGCCCAATCTTTAGTTTTTTGAATCAAATTATATACTCAAGTTTGAGCAACTACTTTAATTATGCCAAAGAGAAATGGTCTTGTAAGTTCAAAAGCAATTTTTCAGTCCTTGACTCGGCCCTGTCTCACGGGACTCTAGGTATCATCACAGGTGTCCTCTTTCATTTGAACTCTTTGGAGACAATCGCACCAGCGAGCTCACAGGCATAGTCAAAGGGCCTCCAACTCCGAACCATTTGCTTCTGCAGCAAACCTCCTCACTCCTTGTGCACACAATTCTCTGCCCAGATGAACCCAAAGCAAGCTCTATGAGGTTGCAGGACTCGATATCCAAAGGCATTTCATAGGGCAAAACCTCTCTCTCTTAGCGCCTGTCCTTTTACTTTTCCAAATTTTACACGGTGTGTTCAAAACTGTGTTGGCCGCCACAATCAAGTTTCACCTTCTACTTTTTAAACATTTTCTTTTCATTTGAAGTGTGTGTGTGTGTGTGTGTGTGTGTGTGTGTGTGTGCGTGTGTGTGCAGGGTCTGTGGGTGCCAGTGGAGGGCATCAAGATCCCCCGGAACTGCAGTTACAGGCAATCTGACACAGGCGCTAGAAATTAAGTTGCCATCTTTAGGAAAAACAGTGCGCTCTTAAACAGAGACCCATGGCTCCAGACCCAGTCACTACTTTTATAACTAAACAGAAAAACAAAACAAAACGCTTGTTTATGAAAATTAAAGGAAAATCGAAAATTTAAATAATAGAAAGAAAGAGAGGATGACGTAAAGTGAACTGACATCTTCCTTAGGTCTCATGGCTTCCCCTCAAAAGTTTACATGCTCCTCATTGGATATTCTAGGGAGATATCACGGGGTTGCTAAAACCTCCACTGTCATTCCAATTCCGGTTTGTCCATAAGCAAGTAGAGAAGCTGGGTTCATGTTCTCAACCAGTGAGGTCAGAACACGTGTTATTAACCACCCACAACCGTATCTCAGAGCGGGTCAGGCCTCTCTTCCCTGATTACTATGAAGTAGCTGTTGAACCTGATTAGATCCCCCTTTGGCATCCACTGAAAAGACAATATGGGTTTTTTTTAACCCTTTGATTTATTGATGTAGCATTTTGTCTTAATGCATGCTACCAATATGAGATGTTCTTTAACCGGTGAGATAAATAATATTGGGAACCATATTTGATTTCTCATATTTTAACACACTCCTGGTTTCAATTTGTTAGCTCTTTTAAATCTAAAAGGTGTCTGCATCCACAGTTACAAGTGAATTTGGCTGTAGAGCTCTGAGCTGATTTTTCACAATACTCTGATATGCTATAAAAATGGACCAGGATGCTTTATTTTTATCTTCAACTTTGAATTTATAAAAGATACCCATCAACTGTTAACCTGATCAGAAAGACAAACAAGCTAACTTTAGAAGGTGTTGGGGGAGGGTAGAACAGGACATGTACAGAAAAGAGCCCTTGTACTCCAAATGCCTGCTCATGTTTTGCGGTCTAGCTTTTTCAGTTGGGCGCAGTAAGTCCTTGGTTTGCATAGAAGATGGAAACCCTTCTGCACCATTGGCTTTTTCAAGATG
Organism: Alexandromys fortis; assembly: GCF_014885135.2. NCBI lineage: Eukaryota > Metazoa > Chordata > Mammalia > Rodentia > Cricetidae > Alexandromys > Alexandromys fortis. The sequence continues at coordinate 1,918,475 of NW_026067927.1, read as the reverse complement.
TAATTTTAAGCACCACATACTGTCTTACGTCTTAAGAACCGTAAGAACTTTACCTCATCTCTTGCTAGATGCTTGAGTTACTTGTTTCCCAGGATGTGTACCCCACTGGTCCACACATGTCATTACTTCCCCAGGGTACATTTTTAGAAGTAGGCATAAGTCCAAGGCTACAAATGTTTTAAAGCTTTCTTTTTCCTTATCTGCCAGTCTTCTTCTAGAGGGAGCTAACCCAGAGGCAAGTCTGAGGAGGGCAATCTGTCAGGCCCCGCCCCTCGCCCCTCCCCACACACCTGACCATTGTTGTTCTTCAATACCTGATTATCCTCAGGAGTAAATGTTTCTGCTGGGTGGACAGGACATCTACAGTCCTGATCCTCTGAGCTGCCGGTCCACATCCTTTCCCTCCTTTAGCTACCGTTCTGGTCACTCATCATTTGGAGCTGTCAGCCACAGACACTGAAAGCGGTTTTCCCACATAGTCACACGTTTTGACTTTTAACACCACAGAGGCTTTTCTTTTCTGTGCAGTCTGTTACTGGCGCTTTGGGCTTCATCTTTATCTTTACGCCTTTAAAAAAAAAAAAGATGAGCTTCGAAAACTCTGCTCATTACATTTTCTTTTTCGTTTCTGCTTTTATTTGAGTTTACTCTTTTTTTTTTATTTATTACTGGATTTACCAGAGCAAACTGGTTTTCTCGTAGCTCTAAGGAGCCAGCATCACTTTGCTAATTCAATCATTTTTTTTATTTTTTATCTACTTAATTGTATCCAACTTGTGTTCTTTTCCCTGTGTTGTTCACTTATTAATGTAATGAAGTCACACAGCAAACAATTTATTTTTATTCTTTTAAAATAATAGAACAATTTATGGCTCTATGTTCTATTTTCAAAGTGTGACTTTGGCCAGGATCCACAAGCTGACCAAGGATTGTTTTGCTCCCATTTTATTGTTTTCTAAACAGCCTGTAATGGAAGTTTTTATTTCCCTATTGAGTCCGTAACTATTTATGAGAACTTTTGACTTATGCGTTTATTATCCAAGTGCCTGTCATTTTCTTTGGGGTGTTGGAAATGGTTCTGTTTGTTTTCGTTCTGTGAGGGAATTAGGCTTGTAAACTTTACTTTTTTTAATCAAGACTTTCTTGATAGTATAAAAACAAGTGAGCTTTTGAAGACTTTTTTTATTAAGCCCTCCCATCCCCCCAAAAAAGTCTGTTGGAAATACCATTGTTTTCCTAGCACTCTTTAGTCATATTTTAATAACCGTATCATCCAGAGTTGCTGTTTACATGAAACACTGCAGGGACCGGCGTGTGACTTCCCATAGCCACATATCTGTCAGCTCCTTATATTTCCAAAATATTCAAATATTTTGAAGGTTCACAAAATTCTATTACATTATCCTCAGAGACTTGTATTCTGTCATAATAAAGTGACCCTTTTCATAAAAAAAACCTGCTTTTTTTGTGTCTGTCTTGTTTTTCTCCATATTCCCTTAATTTTTTAAAAAATAAGTATGATGTGATTGTTTACCTACATCTTACCTGCAGGTGAACCATATGTGTGCCTGGTGTCGAGAGGCCACGACACGGTGCTCGACCCCCATCAACTGGAGTTGCAGGCAGTTGTGAGTCATCATGTCGGTGCTAGGAACTGAACCCTGGTAGTCGGCAAGAACATCCAGCACTCTTAACTGAGGAGCCATTGTATTTTTGTTCTTACTTCATAACTGTAATTTTGCTACTGTTATAAATTGTAATGTAAATATCTGTGTTTTCTGATGGTCTTGGGCAAACCCTGTGAAAGGGTCGTTCAATCTCTCCAAAGGGATCTTCATCCACAGGTTGAGAACCACTGCTCTAGTTATACAACTTCAAGAGTTCAGTTTCATAGAAGGGGTAAGGAGTCTTTATCTTTGACAGTAAGAGTGATCACATGTGCTTACACACACACACACTACCATGAAAAATAATGATTTTCTATGCTGGCACCTATGTTTTCTTTCTGCTTCTGGATCCAGAAGGAACTTCTGCTGTGAGGATGGAAAGGGTTAACTGTGGGGAAGCCCCAGCCCTTCTGCACGTGAGCATTTCCATGTTAATAGGACAGTTAAAGGGAAATGCTCTTTGGCAATTGATTGTATAAATATTTTATCTGGAGTAAGTGGCCGGGTATGAAGGGCTCTTGAAGATGTTCCTGCGAGAAGGGTAAAGGATAAAATTAGGGCGCTCTCGTGGAAGAAATAAGACCCAACAGGGAGTTACAAACACTTGATCCAAAGTGTAAAAAAAAACGGTCCCCCTCGCCTCGGCAGCCAGCAGCCTGGGCCGATTAAATCCATAATGGAATGAGTAAGTTTGGGCCACATAAATATGTCTTCCTTCCCCAGGAATCCTGCCCGCCGCCGGGCTAGATTAATGGCCAGGAGCCTCGCACATAATGAAGTGTGCTACCTTGGCACCCGCTCATGAATTTATTATGGTGTCCACAATTGGGCTGGATGGCGGAGACATCTTTATAAATCCTGCATTTAGCGCAGCCGAGATGAGCAGTTCACCACTAATGGCGAGCCTGATTTATCACCAGGGGCTCTGCTCCTCAGCCGGGCCCCTCCCTGGCACTCCTCGAAGGAAATACAGGTCATCTTGCTGATGGAGATGAAATGTGAAGGTAATTAGAGAATGCCAAATGGAGGTGGGGGAGGGGCGGCGCGGACGTTTTAAATATGTTGGTCATCTTCCCTCGGAGCAATTATATCAGGCTGATTTATTTTTACAGTTTATAATCACTTAACTACCTGTGGATGGAGACTTTTTTTTTTTTTTCCCTTTAACTTCAAGTTATGGAGACGAGAGAGGCAGGCTTTTGATTTCTTCCTTGGGATGGTAGAGAAGGATTCATGTTGCGACCCTGTGGCCCTGAGTTTCCGGGCAGTTTCTCAGAACAGCTGGCTGCTGGAAGGCCCTGGACACTCTATCTGGGGAAGAGAGCAGTGTGGTACCCTGAGCAGCTTTCAACTGGTCTCCAGAGGAGGGTGTGAGAGCATTCAGTTCTTTTAGACTTCGAAGGCCAAGATTAGTGTCCAGGGGTCCCATACTCTCATTAGGTCTGTCACTTCCTAACGAGCTGACTCAGAATATCTTCCTTCACTTCTCCAGGCCTCAGTTTCCCCAACCATAAAAGGAACATAGCAGTATTGTCTTCCTAGGGCTGGGTGAAGACCATGTGTGGGCACACCATAAACTCAGGACTGAGCCTGGCACATAGGTAGCACCCAGAAATGACATAATTGAAAAATTACGCAGGGCCATCACGCCACAACTACATCAATACATACGGAGTTTGAGAACTATGATTTCAGTATATATTCCCAATATTGAAATCATAGTTGTATCTGTTCTCTTATCTGATCCCCGTATTGAGTTCCTAACAAACACACACACTTGTATTTTTCATCTCTAGAATTTTCATTTGACTTCCTGAATTTAGATCCTAGATATCTGCTCAAACTTACCACTTCTTAATTCGGTTTCCTTTAACAAAAGAAGCACACTCACTTTCAAGAACATATCTGATAACGCCAGTATCTATTGTCTGTTAGTCTGTTGGGCTTAATTCCTGGATGTCTGAGAAAATTACTGAATGCCAGGTATTATATATAAATATCACAGAGGCTCTGGCTGCTGTTTCTTGGAAATTTAACATCTGCCAGGCAGTTAGAAGCAGAGTGCTTTACCCTAATCAGGTAAGGAGACACTGTGTTGTTGTCTTCACTTTCACCCCATGAAGTGGTCCCTCCTTGAGGCCTTGCTCGCTATAGTCCAGGCTGCTTGGTGTTGTTCTGGAGCCTTCAAAGACGCTCTGAAAAAATGTGTGCACCTTTTCGAGTAATTCCTGGGGAAACTCATAACCTGCGGTAGAAGTCTAGTATGCACGAATTGTAATCTTAATTTTCTTTTTATATTTTTGTGTTCTTAAGTTTTATTCTGATATAAACAGGTTCTTGTTCTGAGACAAAGGATTTCACCATATAGCCCAAGCTTAGTTTGGGGGTAATTTGTTGGGAGAGATAGATAATTAATGGAAAGTTTGGAAAGGATCACAGAGAAAAGAGTTTTAGCTTGAGCACCCAAATAAACCATAGAGCCGGGGGCAGGGGCAGGTGGAGACACTACACTGAATATTTAAAACATAAAAGCAAGGGGATGAAGACAGGGCTCAGGACCTTGGGAAACTGGCTGTTCTGCTGGAGGACTTGAGTTTAATTCTCAGGATCTAGCTCAGCAAGCTTACATCCACCTGTAACTCCAGCACCAGGGCTCCAACACCCTCTTCTGGTTTCTGTTGGCACTGTACACACATGGCATTTCTGCACACACACACACATGCACACATGCAGAAACACACACATATAAGCACACAAGCATGCATGTATACTAAAAATAAGAATAGAAACAAATCTTAAGAAATATTTAAAAAGTTTCTGTTGCTCATGAAAACTGGTATGTATGGAAGAAGCCAAGTCCTATGCAAGAGTGCTCACGGAGTGCAGCCTCTGCTTTTTTAAAGGGAAAGATACCACGCCCTATTGGGCTGGTATCTCAAAGGCTATTAGCTGAAGGAGCAGAAAGAGCTCCCGCAGCACCTCCCCCTTTTGTTTAAGAGAGTTCTAAACCTACTACAAAATTATATACAATAAGAACAAATATCCTATTTTAACTATCTTAAGTCTTGTATAATAAATAACCTGGCCAAGTCATAAGAGGAAAGTAACTACATTTATCTAGTGTTCAACCCCATCGAAGGTCCAAGAAGGGAAATAATTTTATCTGAGTAATTAGTAATTGTAAACAAACAACTTCCAAAACATGCAACAAATCACAGAGACTACTGGCTACCTAGGCAATCACCCAAAGTCACATTTGCAGCGTTGAAGCAACCAACTTGGCTAAGGCCTAGAATAACTGACAGATTTATTTATTTATTTATTTATTTATTTATTTATTTATTTATTAAAGATTTCTGTCTCTTCCCCACCGCCGCCTCCCATTTCCCTCCCCTTCCCCCAATAAAGTCCCCCTCCCTCGTCAGCCCAAAGAGCAATCAGGGTTCCCTGCCCTGTGGGAAGTCCAAGGACCACCCACCTCCATCCAGGTCTAGTAAGGTGAGCATCCAAACTGCCTAGGCTCCCACAAAGCCAATACGTGCAGTAGGCTCAAAAACCCATTGCCATTGTTCTTGAGGTCTCAGTAGCCCTCATTGTCCGCTATGTTCAGCGAGACCGGTTTTATCCCAGGCTTTTTTAGACCCAGGCCAGCTGGCCCTGGTGAGTTCCCGATAGAATATCCCCATTGTCTCAGTGTGTGGGTGCACCCCTCGCGGTCCTGAGTTCCTTGCTCGTGCTCGCTCTCCTTCTGCTCCTGATTTGGACCTTGAGATTTCAGTCCGGTGCTCCAATGTGGGTCTCTGTCTCTGTCTCCTTTCATTGCCTGATGAAGGTTAATATTCAGGCCGATGCCTATATGTTTTTCTTTGGGTTCTCCTTCTTATTTAGCTTCTCTAAGATCATGAATTGTAGGCTCAATGCCCTTTATTTATGGCTAGAAACCAAATATGAGTGAGTACATTCCATGTTCCTCTTTTTGGGTCTGGCTTACCTCACTCAGGATAGTGTTTTCTATTTCCATCCATTTGCCTGCAAACTTCGAGAAGTCCTTGTTTTTTACTGCTGAGTAGTACTCTAATATGTATATATTCCATACTTTCTTCATCCATTCTTCAATTGAAGGGCATCTAGGTTGTTTCCAGGTTCTGGCTATTACAAACAATGCTGCTATGAACATAGTAGAGCATATACTTTTGTTGTATGATAAGGCCTCTCTTGGGTATATTCCCAAGAGTGGTATTGCTGGGTCCATGGGTAGGTTGATCCCGAATTTCCTGAGAAACCTCCACACTGCTTTCCAGAGTGGTTGCACAAGTTTGCATGCCCACCAGCAATGGATGAGTGTACCCCTTTCTCCACAGCCTCTCCAGCAAAGGCTATCATTGGTGTTTTTTATTTTCGCCATTCTGACAGGTGTAAGATGCTATCTTAAAGTTGTCTTGATTTGCATTTCCCTGATCGCTAAGGAAGTTGAGCATGACCTCAGGTGTCTTTTGGCCATTTGAACTTCTTCTGTTGAGAGATCTCTGTTCAGCTCAGTGCCCTATTTTATATTTGGGTTGATTAGCCTTTTACGGTCTAGTTTCTTGAGTTCTTTATATATTTTGGAGATCAGACCTTTGTCAGTTGCGGGGTTGGTGAAGATCTTCTCCCAGTCAGTGGGTTGCCTTTCTGACAGATTATTTTTAAAGGCAAGAAAAATTTCAAAACCATCTTATCCTGTCTTGGCAAGATTTGACAGTTCTGCTTATCCATTTCCAGATACTATGTATTTTGTCAGTACTTGAGGTATGGGCAGTTGCTTGCCCAGAGGCCGGTTTTGCCAAGAAGAAGACAAGCTCCAAGTGGAGAGTGTCTTTGGTGCTCAACAATTTCTCGGGAATAGATCGGTGTTGCCAGGAGCAATTGTGTCTCATTACCACAGAACTCTAAGTTAGATTAAATACTATTTTCCACATCTCTTTGAAGAGGTTGAAGATTATCTCTTAATACAGAATATAATCTCTGTGTATCTAACAAACTCGATTAGTCTAAGTATAAATATGACAAACATAGATGACTATTAATCTATAATTCTTAATACCTATCTAACTTAAAGACTAAGAGAATAAAAAACTGTGCAATAAATGAGCACAATGACCTCCAAATATAAACAATGTACAAATATACATTGCAATATGGCAAATATATATCAATACATAAACAATATATAAGTATCTTAATCAGAGGTAGAAATGTACATTGCAATATGGTAAATATATATCAATACAATATATATATCAATACATAAAAATGTTTTAAACAGAAGTAGAAGCATGCATGCATACAATATTTAATATAATTTAACTTTGTATCCATATAAAAATCCATGCCAATGTAATTATCTATAAACAATAACTCAAAAATACCAATCTATTGTCCCATCATCCAATTTTCTTAAAAAAAGATCCCCGAATTTATAAAAGTCCTCCCCTAACCCGCAACTGTATACTAATTATAATCAACCCCTAAATGATATCCCTAAACCTGAGGACAAACTTTACTGAAAGAGAGGACGTAGTCCTCTAGAATTACTTTTAGCTGTCATGGGGGCAACGTTCTTTCTGGGGGATCCTGTGAAAGTAAAATGATGGTTAAATTTCAAGATTAATGTCTGGTAAGATCGCAAATAGTCTCTGAGTATTTTGTGGAGGTCTGGCCAGAACGTTGTAAAAGATGTGCACCATTTTAACCAAGTTGGAACCGTCTTGTGCAGCTGGTACCCCAAACAGGCCTTGTAGTAGCGCTATCAGTATCATGATGCCATATCAACCAGGTGGAGTTGTTGTTCCAGGGGCCCCATCTTCTTCCTGGAAACTTCAAAGATTAGTGTAGGAAAATTTATTGTTCATCGTGGAAGACTTAAACATTAATTGTATAAACATATATAGACATATATATATAGTCAATGAAAGGTATGATAGATATATCCAATGAAAGGTATGATAGATATGAAGAAAAGCAAAGATGTTTGCAACATGATATTTGGTTTCTGAGTCAATCAAAGACATTCTTGTAGGAGAAGACCTCCCCTTCCCCAACTGGTAGTCAGTGGGCAGACCCTTTTCTCATTTAGATTTAAAATGATGGCTGACATTAGCACTCAGCTTTGTCTTAACTGATGTCCTATCAGGGATACCTGGATTCAGTGTGATAAGTGGTCATCAGGAACACAGTTTACACGCTGGGCACCATTGCTTACACAGCTGCAGAGAGGCTTAACTTCCGCCTGTGCACAGCCCCTCAGCTCAGCAGTGTGTGGTGGTGATCAAGTGGCCCCAGGGGGATTATATTCAATATCCAACATCTTCAGAGCTACAGGGGAAAAACTTTTAAATTACAGTTTTAAAAATAGCCAAAACTATCTTTTAAAAATAATTTAATATCTCTCGTTTGGGAAATCCCCCGGAAGAGCCTCTATAAAAGCCCAGGGCTCTGGTTGACACAGCAAAACCTCACAATTGGTAGTTTACTCGAGGACCTCGACCTGTGCTCCTCTTATGAATCTGAAATTACTTGACCTTGGCTGGCACATCTGAACCCTGTCACAGAGCACCTTAGAAGGCACAAGGGTGTGAATACCAGTACATACATGTGTGTATTCATACACGCTGTCACGCTCTGCTTAACACAGGGATGAGTTCTGAAAAATACGTCATTAGAATTACAGAGAGTACTGACACAAACTAAGATGGCTGGGCTGTCAGTCTGCAGTATACTCTCATGATATAACCTTATTGGATCAACATGGCACACACAGACCATCATTGACCTAAACATTGTATAGCACATGGCTGTACCTCTATATACATATGTATGAAGTGTTACAGATGTGTATGATTCTGTGTGTATATATGAGGTATCAAATATTTTTCTATGTGAAGCCTTTTATTCATATAACGTAGTTAAGTGTTGTTCTGTATATGTGTATATATGAGGTATCATATAGGTAAATATATAGCATTGCATATGTGTTGTGTGATATTTTGTATACATATAGATGTATAGATATGTACATATGTGTGTATGTATGTGTAATTACTGAGAAGGGTCCCAAGAAAGTGGAATTGGGGATGCTCATGACCCAATGTAATATATGTGGAACTGTATTATATCCTATACACACACATATATAATTATTGAGAGTGTATTTATGTGTGATCATTGAGAATTTCTTGGTTGCCTTAATTAGTTAGACATGAGCCTTCTGTTGAATTTGTGCCTTGTGTCCATGAAGGAAATCACCCACCAAGAAGGCTGACAAGGCTTGATGCCTGCTGAGATGACTGGGGGAGTCTGACTCCAGTGGTGTGAAGACACAAGCTCTGAAAACTGGTTTGAACTTGTTTTTAGCCTCAGTACTACTGCTGAGTCATGGGGTGGCTCTCTGGTTGGAGGGCTGTGTGCCTTAGGTGACTCTATAGCATGCCCGGCCCACTCTCCACCCACCAGATGCCAGGGACACAGCCTGCCTCATAACCAGCTCTGGTGGTCACAAGTCATGGACACACAGAACTCATGGCCTGTGCAGGTTCCTCTGTCTAGCATAAATACCTGAGTTTTTCAGTCTACTGGACCAGAACAATTGCGTAGAGTCTTAGACATAATTTATACAATGTTGTGTGATTGTACATAATTTACAAAGTACATGGTTTAAAAAAATTCCAATTTTAGAAATGAGGAAAATAAGACCCAGTGCAGAAAGGTACTTCCACGGAAGCACTCAGCAAGCTGGAATGGGGGAATTGCTACCCCATTGACAAGCTCCCCAACTCCTCAGGCCGGCTGTGTGCAAAGATGGGGTGAGCACACATTTGAGGCAAGAGGGGAGACACAGTTCCACTGACTAATCAAATGCACATAAAAGCTCTTTCTGAACTATAATTGCGTTTGCTCGCTCCTTGGGTTGATTTATTTTTTATTTTAATTGTCAGCCCTGCTCCACCATGATGCTAATAGAAATGTTATTGCAGCCAATATGCACTAAAATGATGTCTAAAGATTATTAATGAGAGCAATAAGAAGGTGTCTTCATAATAAGTCAGCATTAAAGGAGTAATTCATTTTACCTGATGTAATTGGATTGTAGTGTTTCAATAGCCCGGGACTTCCTCCTAATTGGGATTAGCTGCAGCTTCCTCCTTTTAGGAGAACATTAACTCTTCCTCTTCTACTTTCCAGTTTTTTTTTCTGAAGTAATTAAGTGTGAACCGTTGGGCATCTCTGGGAAGGAAGGGAAGGGTCTGAGTAGATACAGGGCTGAGAGCGGAAGTGGGAGAGGTGGGGATACTCAGGGCGAAAGCTGGAAAGGGTCCTGTTCTTCCCTCTCCTTCACCCCTCCTCCCTGCCTTCTTCCGACTATTACCCTTCTCTTCCCTTCTCTCTCTCCTCCTCTCCTGTCCTCTTTCCGTCCTCCTCCCTCGTCTCTGACTCACCAACTTTTCTCTTGTTTCATGAGCACGAGGCTAGAATCAGCCTATCAGGGACAAGATTTAGCCAGTAGTCACCTGGAAAATTGTCCCCTTGCTGGGAAAGAAGAAGGGAACTCCTATCCAGGCCCACCTGGGTACCAGGATGCAGCCCAATATTCACACACATTGTGCCAGCACCCATGACAAGGACTTCATGTTTATGTCTGATGGGGAAATCAAGACAAAGTCATTACATCCACTTTCCCTGCTCTGACACCTTACTCAAGGAGCCAAAAATACACCAAGATTTCCCAGGTTTCAGAGCTCACAAGGTGGAGAAGGGTTGTTGGTCTTGAGAAGACAAAGGGTCTTTGTTGAAGAGTTGTGTATTAATGTTAGTGTTAGTCAGAAAGACAGAATTGACCTCACAAGTCAGCCTTCTGTAAAAGTTTAAGTAAAAACCTTAAACCTGTGTGCAGAGGAGTAGAACCTGGAGAATCAGGAGTTCAAAGCCAGCTTGGGCTGCATAGTGAGTTTCAGGCCGGCATAGGTTACATGTGGACCTGTTTCAGACAACAGAAACCAAAGGAAACAAAATGAACCAATCAACAATAACGGTTTTTGTTAGTTGTTCAACTAACAAAAAACTAACAAAAAAGTTCAAGTCACCTTGAGACGACGCGCTGTGTGAAAGCTACACACCTCGATAATACAGGCATGTGCTGGCTCTTCCTGGAGGTCGGATGAATGGGACAGAGCCTGGTCTCATCCACTGCCTCCAGCACCAACAGGAGCTAGCTCTGCCTGGGTTGAAGGGAAAGGAATTATCAAGGCGTTGCCAACCAGCGCCAGCTATATCCCCAGTGGAGCACTGATGTCAGGAACCAGGTCCCTTTTCCCCAGTCATCTTTATATTGGTTAATTGTCTTAGTGTTCTGCCCAAATATCTGACAAGCAACTTAAAGGAGGAAGGGAAATTTTTGGTTCATGGTTTAAGATGGGTTATAGTCAACCCATCTGGAAGGCATGGTAACCGGAGTTTGAGGCAGCTGGTCATAACATATTCTCAGCCAGGGAGTAGAGAGTGGACAGGATGTTGGGCCAAACTATAAAATCTCAAGACCATCCCCAGAGACATCAGTGTCTCCACAACGAAGCAGAGGAGCTGGCATCAGAGGAAAATCCCACGGGACCGTCACCGCTTCATGGGTGACATGATTAGCATCTCCATCGTCATCACAGTTTGACATGTGTGCCTTAATTTATCCAATCTTTCTCACTCATCCTATGGTGCTCTGAGGAGTTGTCTTGATGTGATTATTTACGGTTTCTAGGAGGCACAGAAATGGCAAGAAACTTGCCCAAGCTCACACAGTGGTGCCAGGCAGGTGGGCAGTTACCGGAAGTTTAGACGATGGCTTGGAGAAGGGAGACCAGGTAACATCTCATCCTGTTACCTGGGTCAAGGATGTGTCACCATGAGCCACCACCCCAGCTCCACCCTTCTGGGGATCTTTGAGAAAAGCGTGGCTTCCACTGTCAGAGCGCCTCTGAACTCTGCCATATGTGGGGCCCTCGCTTTCTGAGAGTTTAATTTAAAGTAAGAGGTATGTGCTCACACTGTTTCTTCCCTATTCCTAGCATAGCTCATAAAACCCTCAAGAATCCCTGGACAGGTGAATGTCTTTTGTTTATCTGAAGCTGGGGACCCTAGACAGCCTGAGGAGGGGGCAGGTCATCAGAAAGATCCAGGCAGGATTAGGCGGTGAAGACTTCCTGCCATACCCCGACCTCTGAGGAGGGAAAGGTACTGAAAGTTAAGGTGATCACAGGCCACAACACAAGGCTTTTGGTGGATACCTGAGGTGGGACAGTCTTCTCAGACTGAGCTGTTAACCAATGGAAGCACTGTCTCAGGGGAGACAATATCTGACTTGAGTTCACGTGGATAGCATCCCATTTGCTATCAGCTGGAGAATTGATTGTGTGGGGTGTGACTCAGTCTTGTCAGCGTGACACAGTCTAGAAGCCCCAGGAAGGACTAGCAAGAGAAATTATCTAGATTAGGTTGGCCTGATTGGGTAGAGGAGTTACCCTAAATGGGTGGCACAATTTCCTGCCTTTCGTAGGCTGTGCCCTGGACTGGTGAGAAAGAAAGAATAAGCTAGGGCCAGGTGGTGGTGGCACACGCCTTTAATCCCAGCACTCAGGAGGCAGAGGCAGGCAGGTCTCTGTGGGTTCGAGACCAGCCTGGTCTACAAGAGTTAGTTCCAGGACAGGTTCCAAAGCAACAGAGAAACCCTGTCTAGAAAAAACAAGAAAAAACAAAAACAAAGAAAGAATAAGCCAAGTATGTGTTCTCTGCTTTTTTTTTAAATATTTATTTATTTATTATGTATACAATTCTGTCTTGGTATATGCCTGCAGGCCAGAAGAGGGCACCAGACCTCATTACAGATGGTTGTGAGCCACCATGTGGTTGCTGGGAATTGAACTCAGGACCTTTGGAAGAGCAGGCAATGCTCTTAACCTCTGAGCCATCTCTCCAGCCCCCTCTGCTCTTTTCCTGATGATGGATGTAAGGCACCTGGCTGCATGTTCCTACTGCTTTGACTTCCTCACAATGAAGAATCGTCACCTGAATTGTAATCAAAATAAATCCCTTCTCCCTTGAGTTGCTCTTACAGGACATGCTATTATAGCAACCGGGCAGGAAACTAAGGCAGGAGGAAAAGTCCACCCATGTGCTGTATAGAGAGCACTGTGTTGGCTGACTGTGACCTCCCATTCTAACAACCTCTCACCCCCAAACTGGGCTCGAAGCAATGTGCAGGACTTAGGTTTCGAGGACACATTCCACTTACAGAGGCAGCCAGAACGTGGCTGCTCAACTGCCTTCCTCTGTGAAGGACTGTGAGTGTTCTCCTGCTAGGATCCATAAGCTGAAGATTTTGAGTATATTGTTCCTAAATATTTTGATCTTAGAACACTTTGCTTTTTCTAGTTCTTGGTGTGCTGGGAATTGGATCTTTTCAAAGTGGTTATTATTATGAAAGTTTCAGCTGAGTGTGATACTATACTATTGATATTTACTTACTGAAATTAAAAATTAAAAAGAAGGTATAATTACTACTTTATTAAAAATAGCTATAATGACTCCGTAATATATTCAGATACTAAGTATAGGATAAGAGAGGTGTGTGGCCTTCTTCTACATTGTCCCGCATCTTTGTGTTCGACAGATGGCAGTTGTGTCAATCTGCCACAATGTTTCCCATCACACATCCTGTGTCCTCAGAGGAGGGCAGGACAGCAGGCAAACAATCTTCCAGTAGCACTCCGAGAATACACAGGTAAATTCAAGGAAGCCTCGGTTTTCCTGGCTTCTGGGAACATCTGCCCCGATACAGAATAATCATTACTCAGAGCAAAGCCAATATCTAGCTCAGGTCTTCTATCTCAAGACCCCTTAGAACCTGACTCCTCCCTCTGCCAGCTGTGTCTTGGACAGGGCTTTTGACATCCCCGGTGAGCTGCTGTGGCCTCACTAACATCGTCTGCAGCAAATCCTCGATGAAAGGAGAGGGTTCAGAGCTCTGGGTACCCACCATGGCCAGGAGGAAGTTCACCCTCCAGTCCCTGTGGGTCTAGTTTATACTAGAGCTGGAATCAGGATCTGGAGGACAGGATCATGGCTAGGACATACCTGTCCCCCCCTGCAGCAGGTATATTTAATGGAGCAAGAAGTTCTTGAGACCTTGAGGAAGGATCAGCTGCTACCAGGGTGGATACAGACTCTGTAGGACTGGTCTTCTCCAAGACCCCATTAGCTAGTTAATTTCCTGTCTTCATTTGGACCCTGGGCTGCTCAAATGTCACCCTCAACCTGGCTGCTCTTGGTTCCTCTGCTCTCACCTCTTCACAAGAAGGCTGCCTGGGGCTCCCCAATGGATGGTTTGCTAAAGATGCGGACTGGAGACCTGATACTCACAGGAGGAAGCAATCCTTATCTGATTTGGATGGGAGAGGACTCTCAGGCTGCTCCGTTCTCAGGTGGGCTCACTGAGGACATTCTCCACAGCATCACCGGGGTGCCCAGAGGTTCACAAAGTCGTGTGCTCGATTGCTTACTTTCCATATGGGCTTTCCTCTCCTGAGCTCACTGGCTCATGGCTGGCTGGCACTCCCTGGGGCCACCTCTCCAGTCAGCTGCTTGCACTTGGATCCTTATCTCAGGTCACCTTTAGAAACCACGAGAAGCTTTCTGTAGCTCATGGAATCCCCCGGCACAGAACCTGTATGGAGCCTTGCATGTTTGTGTCATTATTTGCTTAATGTCTATGTTCCTCCTGGGCTTTGAATACCTTGGAGGGCATACCCTAGATCTTGCTTCTAAGCAAAACAGCAAAATTTAGCAGAGCTCTTGACACATGGAATCTGAAATGTTTTGTTGACTAGCTGAATGAATGATTGACTGAATTAAGGAAGTCTTCATTGTACTTCAGCTCCCAGAGACAAGTCAACTGTACTGTTAATAGAAACACTGATAAAATATTTGTTGATTGACACAATGAATGAATGAATGAATGAATGAATTCTACATCCTACTCTACATCCCCTAGAAAATATAGCAGCCACTCTTGGGAGAACGTTTGTTTCAGCTGGAAACACCAGATAAGAACACCAGGCTTTGGTGCGCTGCAGCCTCCACCGCTGGGGCATCAACTCAGTCCAGTGTGAAGGCAGCCACAGACAATGTTAACCAAAGGTATGCCTGTGGCCCAGGGACGTTCTGTTTACCCAAGCAAGGGCTGTATGGAGGACCAGTTTGCAATACACTGACCTGTGGCCTGGAGGTAAGTATATGTCCTCATGGAGGGTCCATGTTTTGCTCCCTGCCTTCAGGGGACTTTCTCCTGAGAGCTGCCCCCCCCCCACATCCCTGAGGAACCTGCCTTTTCTCTTCCTCTGTGTCTGTGATGCTCTTCAGAAGGGAGACTCATATACCAGGGCCTCTGGCCATGGCTCTGCCATCTCCTCCTAAAGGCTTCTGGGTCCGTGTACCTCTAGGAAGCCCAACCTTGGCCACTGCTCAGGCTGTGGATCCTCAATCTCAGGGCAGGTCACATGTGTGATTAGGCCACAGTGCATGTGGGGAGGTCAAAGGACAATTTATGGGAGTCAGTTCTTCTCTTCCACCATGTAGGTCCTGAGGATCAGACCCAGGTCTTAGGATTAATGGAAAGTGTTTTTACATGCTGAACCATATCACTGGCTTCAACCTGTGAGGGCTGTGGTGTGTGGTGGTCTGAATGAGAATGGCCCCCACAGGCGCACATTTGAATGTTTGATTCCAGTTGGTGGACTCTTTAGGAAGGATTAGGAGGCGTGGCCTTGTTAGAGGAGGTGTGTCACTAGGGGTGGGTTTTGAGGTTTCAAAAGCTCATGCCAGGCCCAGTCTCACTCTCTCTGCCTCTGCCTCGGTATTTTGGATAAGATGCAAACTTGTAGCTACTGCTCCAGGGCCATGTCTGCCTCCCTGCTTTTACACTTTCTACCATGGTGATCACGGACTGACCCCCTCAAACGGTAAGCAAGCACCCAATTAAGTGCTTTCTTTTATAAGTTGCCATTGTCATGGTGTCCCTTCACAGGAGTGGAACAGTAACTAAGACAGAGGGTCATAGTCAGCCTATCCACGGTCTGCTGGCCAGGTTCCTTGGGAGCTCTTTGGTGCCTTTGCTGCCTAACTCAGGCCTGTCCCCTCCTACCTGTATCATGTACCTCTGTGATTCCACTACATCCAAGGCCCCCATGGGAACAGGACACCACATCCAGTGACCTCTCTTTTCTAATTGGGAACAGCCACGCCCAAGTTCCCCTTTCCCCTCAACCTACCATCCCTGCCACTGGGACTTCCACTGAGAAAGAGGAATCTAGATGTGCTCTGTCCACTTCTAGTCCGGAACAGCTTGGCAAAGAAGAGCGTTTGGAACCAGTGGGCCTGGCTTCAAATCCAGCAAGACTGTCAGCCTTCCAGAACATCTGTTTCCTCATTTGGGAAGGGGAACAACAGCCATGCTCACCCCGAAGTTTTCTGCGAGAGTTGAATACTATGCATAAAACACGCAGAATACATTCAAACACAGTTACGTCAGCTCAGCTGATACGCAAGTATCTGGTGCAGCGAGCCTTTCACTCAGACGCCATGGGTGCCTGCATTTGTGATTTATTCTGCCTATTGCAGCCCCAGGTGGGGAAGGCAACCACAGTTCTGCTTCTTATGGGTCGATCCCCTCTTTCCTTAAATATGCTCCTTTCTAAGGGATCACTCATTGTCTCTCCTCCCCATGTCACGTGGCGGGATGATGGTAACGGATTGCTCCATAAACACCTACACAAAGCAAGGTGATGGTGATAGCTGTACTTGGTTGTCAACTTGACTCTATCTGGAATGAACCACAATCCAGAAATGGAGGCACAGTGATTTACTAAACAGATTTGTCCTGAGTGTGCCAGGCATCAGCCTAGTCAAGGGAGCAAGAGCACCTAACACAAGGATGAGGCTTCCCTACAGGGATTCTTCTCTGTGCTGGAGACGTACTGGAGAAGCTAACTTCAAACCCTGGTCTTCATGACCTATGTGTCCAGAGCACATTGCGTTCCTTCTGAGCCTCCATTTCCCCATTGTGGAAACCATAATAAGACTGGAATCAAGCCTGTACCCACGGTTGGCTGCACGGTCCTGTGATAAAGCTGCTCGTGCAGGAAAACGTGAACCTGGGGCGGCCGTACACTAATAAAAACAGCCTCCAAAATGCTGTAGGGGCACAAACAAGATGGGGTTAGAAAATGCTGAACTGGTACAAATTGCTTCTGTTGCTAGGAAGGAAATTGGCACAGCTGGAATGTCGGCTCTGGGCCTGGAACTGAGGCAAATGTCCCAGGGGACAAAAATCCCAGCCAGGCACAGGGACTGCTGGACAACATCTCAGCCCGAATACAGAGAGCATAGAGACACCCTGTCTGTCACTCAGCATGAGTCTAAGAAGGAAAACAGGAATTAGTGATCCAGGCTACCAAGATACCAACGATGACTCCCTGCCAGACCAAACCCTGCATTCTGTCCAAAGGCCACCAGGAAGAGGGTGGTGGTCACAAACCTGGCCTTGTGGTACCAGAGGCTTTGCTCTCTGTTTCCATCTTCTGTGTCTGTGGTGGCCTCTGTCTGCTGCAGACACGGGGCATGGGCTCTAGGAAGGTCCCTGGGGTTTCTGTCTAGGGAACTATGGGGGAGGTGGCTCTGTTTGAGCAGAGAGCGCACATAGACTTAGTGCTCCCAATCTGAGCCCAGGTGCCTGTCACTGCCACAGCTGGGATGCTGAGCCACAGATTGTCCCACTATTGATTCCCGCCCCCCATAATGAACTGTAACAACAACTCCATTACTCGGGGCCCACCCATTGGCTAAAGATAATATAAAATTAGTCAGCGTGCAGGGGGCCTCTCAGGATCGATTTCCCTACTCAGATTACTTGTTACGAGAGAAAAGAGCTGTCTCCCCCGTAATTGAACAAGTTAACTCCTTGTCTCATAAAATGGAAGCCCATATTGATTGACGGTGACCGTGTAGGGGTAGGGTGGGGTTGGAGGATGATCTCCCATCTCCCACCTTCCTTCATGGCCCCAGCGTTGAGGGTGCGCCCCACCCCCACCCAGACCAAAGCATTTCTACCTTCCTGGACACCTGCAGCCTTGACTTTAACCTGGACCCAGTCTGAATCCTGGTTCTGCCAGATCTAGCCTTGTGACTTTGATTCCCAGCTCGGAAGAGCTAATGATAATAACTCATTAATACTTATCATATTATTTAATTGTTAATAATATTTATCTCATTACTGTGACTACCTTGTAGGTGCTGGGAAGGGCTGATGAATTAGCCCCAGGATGGGGCCAGGCGTGCAGGTCAGGAGCATCTGCCAACAGGAACGGGTACTCACGTTTTGTAATGTTCGTCAGCAGTAGACACCTATCTGAGGAAGTTAAGAAGAGCATGTGGGTCTTTAAGGTACTGGCCAATGACCAGTTCTGAATATATCTGCTCATCTTGCATGCATGGGCAGAGGCCACAGGCGCCCTGATGTGCTGTTTTGAAATGGGAGCGATGCCACCATTGAAGGGGCTCATGTCACCAACCACAGCAGCTCACTAACCACTGCCAGCCATAACCTGCCACCCCGCACTGCTCTCTGGCAGCCCAAGGGTCTCCCACAGCTTCTGCAGACCTGGCTAAGGAGACCGCTGTCACCAGGAGAGGGCTCAGGTTTCCTGAGCTCAGGACCGTGTGTCGCAGACTGCATGTCAATCGACAGTAGGTAGCTGGCTGGGAGGAGGTTCAGCATCTTTAAGGCCCTGGGCCCTGTTGATGTTGGCTGGCCAGGCTAAGGGAAGAAGGGAAGAAGGCAGTGAAGAAAAGAAGTCAGCAGCTATGCAGGACTGAAGTCTGGGCTTTCAGTTAGCACAGATGTGTGAGTGGCCGAGGCTCATTAGTGGCTGCTCTACCCTCTTCTTCAGCTTCATCAGTTGGGAATTTTTCGCTGCAACAACCAGTTTAATAATCAGACTCTCCATGGCTACTTACAGAGCCTTCAGGAGCCCTCCCTCTAGATAACCTTAGAACCCGAGACAGTTGTGTGGAAACATGCTTTCTGGACTATGTCTCTTCACTGTGACCACTCTGCTCGACAGAAACAACTCAAGGAGGAACGATTTATCGGGGTCGACAGTTTCAGAGATGTTGGGTCCATTGTGATGGGGGAGGCATGACTGAGTGGCTCAGTGAATAGAAGTAGGATTATGTAGTGGAAGCTGTTCACATGACCACAGACCAGGAAGCAGATAGAGCAAGACTGGAACCTGGGGACGGGCTCTACCTTTAATGATTGGTTCCCAGTGACCTGTTATTCCAGCCAGACCCCACCTCCTAAAGGTTCCATGTCATAACTGAACCACAAGCTGGACATTGAGTGTTCAAAACATAAGCCTGTGGGGATGTTATATGGGGTACATTTCAGCATCAAACTATGATACCATGAAAGGAAGGTGTGTCTGGTTGACATATTGATCCTTAGTGTGTAACACATTTTTATAGTTAGAATGAAGCCCCAAATCCCTGAGTTTGGACACCACAGCCTGCATGATTTGGCCCTAGACTTCACAGTTGAAATCTTGAAAAGGACACACAGCCTTGGTCATATTCCAGACCCCATGGCCTTGTCATCTCAGAACGAGTCAGCCCTTCCTTCTCTAACTATCAGGCGTCTGTAGGTATTTTGAGAAGTGTTCTTTTCTGTACCCAGGATCTTCACAGGACCCCTCGCCCCTGGCCCTCCACGACCATCCAGACACTGAAGCAGGCCCCCTGTTCTCCAGGATGCAGCATCCCTCTTGGTGACCCATGCTTACCAAGGGTGATGACGCGGACTCCAGACAGTGAGCGCCCAGAGCAGCTTGGTTCCTGGTTAGTTCTTTTTCACAGTGTAACTGTCTGGAGCTTTAGAGAGGAGGAGGATGCCTGGAGGGGCAAGAAATGTGGGGACCAGGAGACTATGTGATTCACCCCAAAGAAAAAATCAGAGCCATGTCTTTGTGGAATACTGATAAAAATCTAAAGAATGGAGAAATTGTGACAGCTTGATAGGGTCATTCAGCCATCTCATCACCTAAAGGGGTTGTTGCTTCACAAATGTCCTGAGCTAAATGGGATCTGTTGAGGTTCTAGCCAATAATAATAATAATAATAATAATAATAATAATAATAATAATAATAATAACTAACAACAAAAAACAAAGAAACAGATATCAAAAACTAACCAAATAAAGCTAAAGTCAAGCATGGGCAAGTTAAACTTTTCCCTTCCAGAAAGGTTCCATCCCACAGCGCCTGGGCTCCAGTGTAGATCAAGGCTCCCCAGCCCTCCCCAGCCTTTTCCACCTCTTACTAGCTCCCACTCCTTATCTTTCCTGGCATGGAGTGGTGTTGTCAGAGTGTACCAAATGGAAATAGGGGGTGAGGGAGGACAGAAGGAAAGAAGGGAAAACGCAGGCAGGGAGGAGTCTTATGCACTCTTTTTTGTCTTTTGTTTGTTTGTTTCTTGTTTTTTTTTTCTTCATTTTTGAGACAGGGTTTGTCTGTAACTTTGGAGCCTGTCCTGGAACTAGCTCTGTAGACCAGGCTGGCCCCGAACTCACAGAGATCCACCTGCCTCTGCCCCCGAGTGCTGTGATTAAAGGCGTGTGCCACCACGGCCTTGCTTGTACTCCTTTCTGAAGAGCCCGTTGCTTGCTGGTGATTATCCCATGGAGCAAATCCAGTTTAAAAGTTTATAGTAGACTATTCCTTTTATTAAAGAAATGGAAAACACAGTCAAAAGAACATTAAATTATTCTTAAATATGCAGATTTGCTGTTCTGAAGACTGTCGTGTCTTATTTCCAGCTGTTTTCTGGTTGACTGAGATCACACTAATACACAGTCCACTTGGGATAATATTTCTCATTCTGTTTTGTGGCAGACTTTTAATTTGCCACTGTACTGTGAATATCTCTCCACGTCAGTGAACATGAACTATAAGGAAAAATTTGTAAACACCACACATGGCAAACTTATTTTTCAAACTGTTGGTTGAGAGTCCTCAGAGGATTAAAGATTTTAGTGGGTAAAGATCAATATTTATACATAAGCAGAATGGGAAGGTATGATATTGAATAGAAGCAAAAAAAAAACATTAGCAACAGTAGAGATGGAATTTTTCATAAAGACTGTATGCAGTTGGGCATCTGTGTGCATGCTGAATTGTGGCACTCTATGTCTGTGTGTGAATTTCAATCAAAAAGTTTGAAAACTTCTGATGTTCTCTCAGTAAGATTTATTAAAAGTGGTTTTGTTCATGCTCTTCAGGTACAATTTTGTTTACTTTTCTACCTGTTTCCATGGGATTTCTAATGCAAGAGCGTGGGTCCTGATGGTGTGCCCGTATCTTCCAGAAAGAAATGTATCTTCCAGAAAGAAAAACACTGATGTCTAATATGACCGGTTGGGTTAAGGCGTGTGCTTCTCTGTCTTCTGATACCATTAGATCCTATGACCACTGGCTCCTGTTACCGTTTCACATATATTATCTCAGATGTTAGGAGTAGCAGCTAACTTTAAGTTGCAACTAGCTACGGTCCAGGGTCCTCACCTCCTTCTGTTCTTGGAGTCGCAGTCTGGAATAAATGCTACTGTGATTTCACTTTGGGAATTCCAGATAAGGAAGCCAAAGCTTAAAACCCACTCTAAGCTCCAACAATGTTGATTTGCTCTCAAGGGTGACTGCAAAAGCAGGTGTTAGTCAGTAGAGAGAACGAAGGTGGAGAGAGATTCAGCTTGGCTTGGTTTGGGAGTTTCAGCCCATGGTCACCTGACCCTGTTACTTTAGGGCCTCCAATGCAGTTGTGGGTACATGGGGGAGCAATATAGCTTGCCTCATGGCAGATGAGAAGGAGAAAAGGAAAGACACCAGGACTCTACAGTCTCTTCAGGATGCTAACCCTTCCCCTTCCCCTTACCTCCTAAAGACCCCACCTTCTCCCACTCCTTGGGACCCAAGCCTTTGAGATATAGATGCCTGGGAGCCTCCAAGGTTCAAACTAGAAGGAGGCGCCTTGTTTCCCCCTTCATTGCTCTCGAGGAACTCTCGGTGTCCTTGTTTATAACACCTCAGGTACCTGGTGAGACAGAGAGTCTCTCATCTGCTTACCCAAGTGTGCTAGCTAAAGACACACCCAGACACCTCTGAATAATTCTTCAAAGTCTTGACATGGGCTCAGCTAGGATTTAGAGCCTTCAGTTTGACCCCAAGATTGAAAAACACTGTTTCTTACACTGAGTTTTGTCTTCACCAGACACAGTCTCGGGAGATATGCAAAACAACAAATAAACAAGCAGTTTCTTCTGAAAGCCTCAGGATATGTATTTTAATATTAAAGGAAACACTGATATGCTAGAGTGTATGTTTAAAACTCGAACAGAAAACTTTAAATAGATCACCTTCTTGCTGGTGACTGTATCAGTCAGCAACGACTGTGCCAAGGTGACAATCCCCAAATCAGAGTGTCTTAAAGTAACAGATTTCTTTCCTCCTGAGTCCAACCGTCTACTGCCTGAGACCTGGGGCTCATTCTACTTCACCTGGACTACAGGACCTGGCCAGCAGAGCAGACCCTGCTTGGATGTGGTCTGTTACTGTGGAGAAGTAAAAAGGGGGCTCCTAAGGATCTCGTGCCAGTATCCATTGCCTAGCTGGAGGCAACACAGCTGACTCCCAGCCATCCCTTCTCAGTCATGCCTCAGCACACTGCCCCAGCCCACCACGAGGCAGGAAGAAACACAAGCAGGAAGCATGAGCCTCCCACATACAGGATCTAGTCTGAAATGGATCTACCACATAGAAAGCTGCAGATACCGACAGATGCAGTGGCCTTGGTGACCGCGGTGGCTGTGCAGAATTTGTACAGATTTGTGACTCTTGTCCTGTGGTCTTCTGAGGAAATGACTCAATACAATACGAGACAGCAACTTCAGAACTTTTCTACACGGTACTTTCAAAAGCGGTAAATTTTCTTGCTTGTGTAATTGAAGGGCAGCGGTAGTAGGAAGATATTTCAGCGACAAGACTGGGTAGTTCTTCTGCCTTTCTGACCTGTATTCATGGATTTGCCTAGACTGTATCATAGCTGCTGAAGCCCCAGACAGCAGGAAATAATATCTATTTAAATATTAACAGCTTTACTAAGATGCAGTCCCTATACCTCTAATTCATCTATTTAAAATAAATACACGATTCGTTGATTTCTACTGCATTCATGGGTCTGAGTGACCATCATTACAGTCATTTTAGAGTATTTTGCCACCTTTGAAGCACTGAAGTTTTTAAATTTTATATCCTAGACCCAAGAACTGAAACTCTAGCTGCCATAGGAACTAAGGGCCCCAGCACCCACAGCCTGCTGCCGCCCACGGTTGCTCACTAAAATGGAAAGCTCAGGATTAGAATAGCTGCCAAGGACCACTGCTGGCTAACGTCCAGAGCAATAAGCCTCCACTTGAGTACCTGAGTCTTTAAGTCTCTGGCTTCTGAAGCCTCAAGCACAAGCCTCTGTCCTGCAGAGTGTGGCCCTCTGAGTCTCTGGCTGTGCTAATCCGGCTACTAGGCCATAGCACTAAAGGGCTTGGGACAGCTACCCCTGAAAGAGCATCTCCCTCAGTTCTTATGACTCTTGTCTGGGTTGACCAGAAGGACACAGTCAGGCGATCACTAAGAAGACCCTATGTATTTGTCTTATATTGCTGTGTTAAACGCCATGACCAAAAACAACTCGGGGAGCAATGTGCTTATTGGGTATACATGCCCCAGTCCCAGTCCATCACTAAGAGAAGCCAAGGTAGGAATTCAAGCAGAGTCATGGAGGAATGTAATTTACTGGCTTGCTCCCCATGACTTGCTCAGCCTGCTTCCATATAGAACCCAGAGCCACCTGCCCAGGAATGGTACCACCCACAATGAGCCGGGCCCTCCCACATCAATCATTAATAAAAAGAAATGCCTCCTATACATGTCCACAGGCCGATCTGATGGAGGAATTTCCTCAGTTGAAGTTCCTCCTCCTAGGTGACGTGCGTTTGAGTCAAGTCGGCCAAACACTAACAAGCACACCCCATCCTACAAAACAGAAAGGAAGTGCTGGCAATACCCACCACGCCATCCCTTGACTAACAACTGTGGTGAAGGCAACATGGATGCCCACTCTGCACAGACGCTGGAGGGCAGTCACCCTGCGGAGGGAAGGCGGGGTCTCCATCAGTGCTTTGTTCCCGACTTGGCTTCAACACAGTACGGGTGTGTTTTCCAAGTGCCGGGATATCTGGATTTACAGATTATTTTATCTTGTATTAATTAAACCCGGCTTTGCAAAAAGGACAAGTGGCTGAGGACAATTTCCCCAAAGAAACCAAGATTAAAGGCAGTAGTGACTATGCCCCCAGGAGGAAAGAAGAGCATGCTGGGATGTCACTCCCTCTTCCCACATGGAAGCTCCTTTACAGGGTGAAGCTGTAGTAGTTATCTTTCTGTGTGTGACAAAGAACTGTAAACTTAGCGTCAAAGAACACATTTCCTCACAATTTCTATGAGTCAAAGATCTGGACCAGAGAGCTGATCTCTCTGGAGATTGCCTTGGCTAGGTGAGGTCTCCTCTGAGAGCTTCGCTGGGGAGGGATTCACTTCCTCGTTCTTGTGATGATTGGCAGAATCCAGTTCCCAAGTCAGTGTTTTTCTTTCACTCTAGCTGGACGCCTATCATACCAAGAAACTTTGAAAAATTCTTTTAGGTTTTTAAATTTTCATTTGTGTATGAGTATTTTGTCTGCATGAACAGTGTACCACATGTATGCCTGGTGCCCATGGAAGTCAGAAGACAACATTTCCCCCAGAACTGGAGTTACAGATCATTGTGAGTCACCACGGGAGTGCTGGGAATTGAACCCAGGTCCTCTGCAAGAGCAGCAAGTGCTCTTAACCATTGAGCTATCTCTCCAGCCCAAGAACAGGCAGTCTATAAAGAGGGCAGGGGAGAACGGACATAGATATTTTACTCATAGATCTGGTGATTAAAAAGGCTGAGGCAGGAGGATACATGTTTGAGACCAATTTAGGCAACCTAGTAAACACCTGTGTCAAAATAAAAAGAGGTCTGGGGATATAGCTCGGTGACAGAGTATTCGCCTGACATGTGTGGGGTCCTAGGTTCAATCCCCAGCACTACTAGAAACCAGAACTAAGAAATAAGAATAATATACTTGACCATTCAAGCAAAGTGAGATACTTCATTAGCTCATAAAATAAGAAAAACTGAGAGTAATCAGAATAAGATACGTGCAGATTCAGGGGCCCCCAAATGGCAGGACCTGCTGTCTCTCTGTCATCAATGTCTCTGTCCTCCCTGGCGGCTTCATCACCAGGCTGCTTAAATGCAGCTGCCCAGCTCCATACAAGGAAGTGTCCTGACTCCACCCACAGGCCCTGGATTTCAGCTCCTGGCTTAGACTGGATATTGAGTCTCCCCTTATATCAGTCACAGTAACCAGTAGTCATGGGGTGTTCCCTAAAGGGCTACACAATAAACATTGCTGTTGCTTTTTCCACACCTGCCTTTGTAGCAGAAAGCAGCCATAGAAGACACAGGCCAGTGAGCGTGACTGTGTGCTAATAAAACTTTATGAATATTCATGTTTGGATTTCCTGTGGTTTTATCAAGTGAGGAAAGAAACCAGCTCATCAGCAAACAGGGTGTGGGTTTACGTTTGGTGACTTCGTAAAGGAGCATATACGCCCTAGTTTATACTGAAAAATAACCCACAGACAGACTGGCAATCTTTCCTCCGTACCACATGCTGTGGGACCCACTTTGTGATCTTGTGTGAGGCCCATTGTTGATCGGCAAGCATGTGAAAAGGTAACATTTCATTTATGTCATGGATCTGAGACTTTCCAGAAGCCTTCATCAAGCCCCATTTAAATTTCTGTTTCTGCATCTTCGCCTTTAAAATTGTTAAATGCTGTCTGTCGCCTTCGCAGTTTTATCAAACATTTCAGCCAAGCTCTTCGAAGTGGGGGGGGGGCGGATTTGCTGGGAGATCCACTGCCTCCTGCAGCTCTAGGAAGCCAAGATCATTCCAGCCAGGGCCCTTGGTGGCAGAGCCCAGTACCCAGCAATTGTCCTTCTAATCAACTGCTTCTAAGCAGGTGAACATTTATCTCAGTCAGTTACCCCTTATAATTACTGTATTGAACCCAGTTGTCTATAAAATGAATGGTTTGTTCAGACACTTTACCCAAAGAGTTCATTAGGGGTTAAACAAAATGCAATCCCATTTGCAAAGAGCATAATAAATTGTTTCATCTGTGAATTTAGCTGTTCTCCCTAATGCAGACATGGGTGTTACAGTGGCTTTCCCTTGATAGGGTTATGGGTTAATGAAATGCCTTTTCTGTTGCTTATTTTCCTCTCTTCTGTGCTGAGTGATAAGTAGCTAACCAACGAAGCTTGTAATTACAATCTTACAGAAACCGGGCCGATCTGTATATAAATCTCACCATCCAATTACAAGATGTAATAATTTTGCAGTCAAGCTGGTAATGAGGTCTAATACTCGTGCATGCGATAATCCCCTCTGGATGCTGGCTTGATCAGATGTTGGCTTTGTAATTAGACGGGCAGAAAATCATTATTTCATGTTCAGGAAAAAATGAGGTTGGTGGGAAGTTAATTTTCTCACCGCTCTCTGAAGCGTAGACAAGAATTTAATGATTTAATCATGATTGTTAGCTCTTTTGCAATCAATTTGTAATGATTGTGTAGCGATGCTCTTCAAGGGAAGCTGCTTGGGAGAGGAGTTTGCATGCCACCGTCCAGGGGGGCTGGCCTTGGAGGGGCACGTGATGCAACGAGGAGCCCATTAAAGCCTTCTTGGAGAGCCACCTCCTGCAGCCTGCAGACGTCCCCAGACCTGACTAGGGATTGGACCAGCGTTTCTCTCTGAGCCTCAGAATAATTTTGTTGTCTTGCTGTGTGGATCTCAGTTTATTAACACATGACTGCAAGAAAGGTGGCTTCTTCTTCTTCTTCTTCTTCTTCTTCTTCTTCTTCTTCTTCTTCTTCTTCTTCTTCTTCTTCTTCTTCTTCTTCTTCT